>NW_024081824.1:82131-104065 GCF_003009895.1 Hyaena hyaena | reverse complement strand
GGGGAAGATGGAGGGAGGCAAACCATGAGGGACTCCTGAATGTTGAGAACAAATTGAGGACTGATGGGTATGAGGGGGAGGGGAAGGGGGGTGATGGGCATGGAGGGGGGCACTTGTGGGGATGAGCACTGGGTGTTATATGGAAACCAACTTGACAATAAACTATTTATAAAAAAAATAAAATAAATGTTTGTTTATTTTTGAGAGAGAGACGGATGGGGGGTGCAAGCAGGGGAGGGACACAGAGAGAGAAACATAGACATAGACACAGAATCTGAAGCAGGCTCAAGGCTCTGAGCTGTCAGCACAGAGCCTAAGGCGGGGTTCAAACCCACAAGCAATGAGATTATGACCTGAGCCAAAGTCAGACGCTCAACCTATAGAGCCATCCAAGGGCTCTTAGGTTCTTCTCTTTTCCATTGATCTATGTGTCTGTTTTTGTGCCAGTACCATACAGTCTTGATGATTACAGCTTTGTAATACAGCTTGAAGTCCAGAATTGTGATGCCTCCAGCTTTGGTTTTCTTTTTCATTATTGCTTTGGCTATTCAGGGTCTTTTCTGGTTCCATACATATTTTAGGATTGTTTTTCCTAGCTCTGCAAAGAATGTTGGTGTTAATTTGATAAGGACTGCATTGAATGTGTAGACTGTTTTGGGTAGTATCAACATTGTAACAATATTTGTTCTCTGGATCCATAAGCATGAAATGTTTTTACATTTCTTTGTGTCATTTTCAATTTCTTTCATAAGCTGTCTATAGTTTTCAGTATATAAATCTTTTACCTCTTTGGTTAGGTTTATTCCTAGATATTTTATGGGTTTTGGTAAGAATTTTTCTATCTTACTGTACACTAAGTCACACAGTCCATAAGCTGATTTCACATTAGTGTTACCTTGAGCTATTTTCAAAAGAGGAATGTTATTTTTTCTTCAAGACTCAAATGCTAATATTTTTTTTTTTAGAAAAGACACATACTTAATTTCTAGTTAAGTATTATCTGTTAATTATCTGTTCACATCAAAAAGGAAATTAAAGTGTCTCATTCCAGACTCCTGACAGGCAGAAAAGAGTGGCCACCATTGGTTTGGGAGCCTGTGCAGTGCGGGACTCAGCTAAGTCTTGCTTGTTATGAAGTTTTAAGAATCAAGAGGAGGAAAAACACTCAGAAAACAGATCCTAAGGGAGTAAAAGATCAAAGTCAGAAAATTATTTTATAATGGGGTTGCCAGTTCAGATGGTGATGGACAGGGCTGAGGCAAAACAAAACAAAAAGATTAAACAAAAAATAAGCAAGATGATGATCAAGGGGAGATGGTGAGTAAGGGAATGTGCAGCAGGCCGACAAAAAGAAAGGAGAGATAATTCTAGAGTGAAAATCTAGGAAGTTCTTATAGCTCTGTATGTGGTCTTTTGCAGTTGGCTGGGATGTCTGAGAGGTCTATGGAGGGCCATAGCAATGCTTTCATTGATCATAACTGGTGAGACCAAGAATGGGCAAAGGGGAACAAGCAAGAGAGGAGAGAGACAAGACTGCAAATGAATCATAGCCTTCAGCTGCTTTATAACCTGTAGCTCCTAGAGATAAATCCTTCTTTGGTGCCACCCAGGGTAAGCATACCATGGTGAAGCTCCTCTCCAGAGCATCGGGAATGTCCTTACATGAAGCATGACCTACAGATATCAGTGCTTTTCAAATTTTGAGGTGCAGATCAATGACATAGGGATCTTGTTAAAATGGAGAATCCATAGATCTGAAGAGGTGCCTATATTCTGAGTTCTATTTCATCCGCTTGTGATATAAATACTGCTGGTCAGTAGACCACACTTTAAGTAGCAAAGTCCTAATTACACAGAAGGTAGTAATTTTCCAATAAATGGCACTATCTGAGCATGGCATCTCTCTTGCATTTCTTACCATATATTTTATGAGTTTTTGTACAACCACAGAGGTTTTAATCTGCAGCCAGCAACTACTGAGTGCTTTTAAACGTTTTAGAATTGCTGGCTAACAGTAAAAGATTATACATATGAATTTAGATACTTGTAAAACAAATTTTACCCATGTAAAACAAGATCTAGCAATGTTAGACCATTGTTTTCTCATGGAAATGATTCATTGGAGCTGACTGGTGGCTTCATAAGTGTTCACTTTCTACCTTGCAACAGTCTGAACTACTCTTACATCTGGGTGGCTTCAGTCTTTTCCATACCCTACCTTGTCCCTCTTTGAATTTGTGTTTGTTAATTCTGATATACTAGTTTGGACCAAGAGGCACCCCATTTGTTATCAGAGCATTTTGCTTCCAGTATTTTCAGTTATCCACACAACTTTTGAAGAGCTATGTAACTGGTATTGTGGATGGAAACAGTCCACAAATAACACATTTTCTGTTGCAAGTTGGCCTCATATATTTGCAGATAAGGAAAGAAAAAATGAACAGTTGAACAGACACTGGTAGGGTTAGTAGGTCTACACTTTGTAAGGTGGATGCAAAATTATCAAGTGTTTAAAGTTGAAAATATTAAGAACAAAAAAGAAACATTCAGAGAAAACAACGTAAAACTGAAATAACTCCTTTTTCTTCATGCAGTCTTTGGATATACAAGCTCACCTACTGGTTTGATTTGCATTGCTTACTTACATTTTTCTGTTCTTCTTACATACTTCTCTTTCCCACTTATAAGATTTGAGAAGAAACTCAGTAGGAGATGTTTTCCTTGCATATTTGTTTTATGTTTTTATTGAAACACCAAAGTCCTTGCATAGTGAACATTTTGCCTTTGCTATGGAACCAAGGTTTCAATGAAAAGTACAAGATCAGGCTCAGTCATGGCCCTGCTCTGCCAGACCCTCTTATCTGGAGCTGACTCCCTTCTGGAGTGAAATGCCTGGGTTCTAACACCTTCCCCACCTGTTCAGCTGTTTCGCTTGATCTCTTCATAGCACACCTACAGGTAGTCCGGCCCAGTTCTGCAGCAGCTCACTGGGAATAGCCTGCCCAGATGGAATCTCATGGATAGAAAATTTCCTTTTCTTCAATCCTTTTATCAAAAATTATTACCAAATGTCCATTGACTGATGAATGGATAAAGAAGATGTGGTGTGTATATACAATGGACTATTACTTGGTGATCAAAAGGAATGAAATCTTGCCATTTGCAACAAAGTGGATGGAACTAGAGTATACTATGCTAAGCGAAATAAGTCAGTCAGAGAAAGATAAATATCATATGATTTCACTTATATGTGGAATTTGATACAAAAACAGATGAACATAAGGGAATGGAAGCAAAAATAATATAACAACAGTAAGGGATAAAAACTATAAGAGACTCTTAAATATGAAGAAAAAGCTGGAGGGTTACTGCTGGGGTGTTTGGTGGGAACTTAACAGGTGAGGGCCATTAAGAAGGACATTTGTTGAGATGAGCACTGGGTATTTTAGGAAAGTGGTGAATCACTAAATTTTATTCCTGAAGTTATTATTATATATTAACTAATTTGGATTTAAATTTAAAAAGTAATAGACAAAACATTGAAAATTATTAATTATGACTTCTATTCCTTTAGGACTCTGCTTTCTGAGTTTCAAAGTAACAACTAAATATAGTGCAAACAGCATTTACAGTCAGAAATTCTGGGTTTAACTCCAAGCACTGATGTTTTATAGCTATTTAATAGGACAACTTAGCTTCTCAGATTATCAGTCTTCTCTTCTGTACAATGAGGATAACAATATTGGCCTGGAGGAGTATTAGATTAACACACAGTAGGTAACTCAAAACTGGCTGTTGAGTCTTAAACAGATTTTTAAAATTCATGCTAATGCATTCATGGACATTAATTACTTAAAGTGTTCTTTCAGTTCACATTTGTTTCTTTACAGAACACAACTCACAATTACTGAGAGGCTATAAGTGTGGGCATTTGTATTCCACTGCAGATAAAGAGCTCAGAGTTTCCTCATGCAGACAGGTGACTTACCATTTTCTACTCTGTAAGATCTTTAGGACAAGACTTGTAGCTCCCCCAAGGCCCCTCCATTCTTAAGGGGAGACATCTGGGTTGCAGCAGCCCATGGGAACCAAATGCACAGTCATGATGCTTAATGATAAAGTAAATTATAAATTTAAACTGTTTTCACTTGGGGAAAAAAAATCTCCTTTTCTTGTGTTTTTAATAATAATAATAATAATAAAAACCCCAAAAAGACAGATGAAGTCATGTAACCACAACATAATCTTTAGATTTCGAGTAAGCCCTTTCAGGAATGGGAGAAATTAGTTTAAAAAAAAATAGAGCTTTGGGTCATCAGCTTTTAATTAATTAATCTAGTCACTATTTTATTTGAATATTTCTTTGTTTTTTTCAAAAATTTTTAAATGTTTTTTATTTATTTCTGAGAGAGAGAGAGAGACGAGATGAGACAGTGTGAGCAGGGGAGGCTCAAAGAGAGAGAGAGAGACACAAAACCTGAAACTGGCTCCAGGCTCTGAGCTGGATTTCAGCACAGAGCCTGACATGGGGCTTGAACCCATGAACTGTGAGATCACGACCTGAGCCAAAGTCGGATGCTTAACTGACTGAGCTACCCAGGTGCCCCTTCTCTGTTTTCTTTCAAACAGGGAGATAGTAAGAGTCTTAACAATATGGGAGATGGTGGTCTGGATAAATACCAGAGTCCATATTTTTATCTGAAAGTAAAATACATGCAAATATATGTGCGATGTTCCTCATTGAAAATCATGTAGGAATAATAAAATCACACCTTGGTACCTGCTGTTGTCTTCAAGTGAAGTATCTTTTGCCTCTAAAACTCTTACCTTTTGATATTACCTGAAAGAGTCCTACCCATCCTTCAAGTCTCAATTCAGAAGGTCTTAGGGGAGCTGTCTTGATCTACTCATTATTTGTTCTGACTCTTCCAAGAAAGTAGTATGTATTGTCTCCTTTCTTCTCCTATCCATAATTCCACAGGAGATACAGCTTATCATGTTGTTTTGTAACGTTTGTTTAGTTGCTGTAACTAAGCTATAAGTGCCCTAGGACAGGTACCGTATGTTATTATTTTCATCTTCAATACCAGGCAGAGTGCCTGGAATTTAAGGGATGCTGAACAATTACTTGTTGAAACCAGCTGTGATAAATTAAAAAAAAGCAATATTATGGTAGTAGTAGTGGATTATTCCTACTCCTAGTCCTGTGTAGGTCCTCTTCTCATTCTGGAATATCACTCTCCATTTTTCACTCATCAACAGAGATGTATTTAGGTTGAACATGGTAATACTTTTTGCAGGCCAACTTTTCAATCAAAGAATCAGAAACCCTCCTACATGACCACTCTTTGAAGATTCCTCCTGAAACACTGCTTCTACTATTGCTCCTACTATTGAGTACATGCCCAATAATTATTCAATTAAATAACTAATCTACTTTTTCTCTCATACTTGGCTGTAATTCCTAACCCTAATAGCTGGCAGCATTTTTCAGAAAGCTTCCAAATGAATGTTCTAAATTAAGCCCAGTTGATACTTGTAAAGATTTTGATACACACACACATACACACACACACACACACACTAGCTTGGGTTCTTCACTAGAATTTTAAGGCAAATATTTCAAGAGTTCTATCTATATAGCTATATACATGACAAATAATTTGGAAAAAAAATCCCACAACACAGATATCTACCTAGGCCCTGAGTTTTTCTTTATTGTTCTTTTCTTCGCAATCAAAGTCAGGACTCACTGTAAGTCTCATGGCGATGTGAGGAGGACACATTTGGTTGCCATTGCCTTTGGACCTCACTTGCAGAGGAAAGAACAAATGAGGAAGTGCAGAGTTTTATTTTTATTCAACCCAGATGTAAAAAGGTGTTAGGAAGCAGGCTCTCCTGCCAGTAAAAGCTTTTTCAAAGGTGTCCTAACATACCCTTTATAACTGCAAAGAGACAGCATTCCTTTCCACTTTCACCCTCTGTGGCTTCCAACAGTCCCTCAGCTTCCCACTACTTTCTACCCTCCATCCACCTGTCCCTGAGGAACATCTGTAGCCTTCAACAGAAAAATAGGCAAAGCAATGAAAAGTATCTTCTTAGGTTTTTATGTTCAAATCTCTTGTCTAGGTCCAGTTGAAAAAGGCAAAAGAATGGATAAACAAAAATGGCTGTCTAGCTACAGGAAAGCCAATTTAATGTTCTGAAGCTATAGTTTAGCCCTTAAGCATTTTCCTTAAGCCCTATCTTAGAAGAACAAAGTCCAGGTCATCAAATACAATTTTTGTACCCTAAAAAGGTTCAAAACTCCTTAAAATCCCCCCTTATATCTTGTACCTACTTCAATCACACGCCATATCCTCAGTGTGTGTGGGAGAGAGCTCTATGAGAGGACCAAGTTTGAAACCCCTCCTGTGAGCAGGCAGAGAAGGAGGAATGTGGGGGATTTCTTAGTCCTTTTTGTGGTATGATAAAAGAAACACTTAGATGTGATGAGTTTCCACCCTCTAAACCTGGGATGCCTTGAAGGTTTGGACAGGTAATATCTGGTAAAGAGGTAATTAATAAAAAGGGAGTGGAGGGGAAGAGCTAGAAGTATGCCACGCAATTCATTCTGGCTTCCAGGGAGGAGAACTAATATAAGGGCTGGGGAGGTAGGTAACTTCCCCATAACCTTATCCCCCTAACTTCCTTCCAGTAGCCTGGGCTTTATAGAATCCCTTACAACTCCCTTGGGTAGAAGTTAAGGTGCAGAATCAGAATGGCAGTGATTGTAAGCAGTGGTGCAAACAGAGGAGAGGGGAGGACGGAGAGAAATCCCCACAAAGTAGCAGCTAAGCACAAGGAGAGAAAGTGGAGGCCTTTTCTGAAGTGACTTTTAATCAGGAGGGTTGGATGGACATCAGACAAAAGCAAATGAAGACGAGCCTACCAAAACATTATTTTTTTTAAACAGAAGGTTTGCTTTTATAGCTGGGCAATCTGACTGTCTGTATCGAAAATAACAGTATTATTGAAAAGATGGCCTTTTAAGAAGACTTTTGTAAGCCAATGCAATTCTTTCAAGTGAACGAAATTTTTAAGTATAATGTTAACTTTTGAGAAATTTGATGAATAAAGTGGTGGGGGGTGAGATGGGAAAATAAACTGCTATTTTGACAGATATAAATCTGGTAGTAATCTCCTTTCTCCTAAATTCAACAGCTTCCTGGCAAACTAAAATGACTCATCATCATTAATAAAAATTGATGGCACACACTCTGGTCAAGCCAGTGTACCAAAGCTCTGCTTTCCCCAAGTCACACACAAACTGTAGAATCACATATGACTCAGGCTTCCCTCCTATGCATAGTCAAAAATCCTCTGGCCTTAACTCTCTTTTCTGGGAAAAGAAATTTCTTTTCACTCCCTGACTCCTTTTCAATTTCCTTTTCCTTTTAGTCAATCTGGCTTTAGTGGCCACTAATTAGTCTCTGTGTTACATTTTCCAAGACCATTTTCTGTTTACTTAACCATTTTTTATTTCTAAGAGTCAATTATGTTAAATACTTAGTAATTTAATATTCGCCGAGTACAAAAATGACTCAGGACAACAATACCTTGGCTATCTCTTAACTGTTTATTTCATTTAAAAATGAATTTCCACGTAATCCTTATCCCATATCATCAGTTCTAGCTAGTGCTAATGCCACCTATTCTTTCTGTATAGCTTTCAAATAGTAATTTTTTCCTTCAGTCTCTGACTATAGCTTGATGATAACTCTCCACTTCAAGTCTGCCCTAAGTCAACCCAATGGGCTGATTAAGCTCTGGTACCCCTACAGATAAACAAATCCAACGATATATAAATCTGCTCTGAGTTTCAGCATCTGCCTTCTCCAGGTGATAAAAATAATATGTCTTCCTGGGTATGGGATTGATGGAACAAAGACTGTTTTTAGAAATCAACAGACCAATAAGCAGAAACAATAACAACCACCTAAAAAAACAAGTGTGTTCCTGAAAAGCAAGATCAACACAAAAGTTTTATTGGGCTCCTACATACATAGAGTTAGATGCTAAACTCCAAACCCAGGTGTCCTGGGTAGAAGGCACCCAATTCTGTCATTGCTTCAAGTGTAAGTCCATCAGGAGGTCAGGATGGTGATGGATGAGACTCCTACATCTGGTATACTAGTGTCTGGGGATTTGAGGAAGGAAATTATTTTCATACTTTTTATTTTAATCCAAAGGATGAAACATTTTCTAGTGAGCAGGCTAAGTAAGCTAGCTCAAATGATACTTCAATACTGTCAGAGTGTTGACTCTACTGGACTAAACACACAGGAAACATATTTCCCAATAAGCTGACATTTCTTAACTATGTACTTTTTATACTATGAAGAATTTGAAGACGAGTGGTCAGTAGATTAGTGATCCACATAAGGCAAGCCGTCTAACACCTCACCACTCCAATCACCAGTCCAAGTGTGTACCTGGTCTAGGACCATCTGTATCACCTAGGAGTGTGTTAGAGATGCAGAATCTTAGGACCCACACTAGACTTACTGACTTGGAATCTGCATTTAAACAAGATTCCCAAGTGAAAAGAGTTTCAGAAGTTAACATTGAGAAGCATTGTCTATTGAATAAAAATAAAAGACCCCACTGGTCAGAGATGCTAGAACGATGTTTAGATAATTGCCAAATGTTTAGATAACTTGACTTGACTTCTGGAGATGGAACTCTTGCCATTGCTGGAATTGAAGCCCATTGTGGAGATCTTTTACTCTGTGTCTTCAATCCCTATCTCATTCCCTGTCTGGGTGAATCGTAACTTTCTGGAAATGTAACTTTGTGGAAAGCCACCTTTGCATGAAGAAGGCTGACCATCAGGAGAGATGACGGACAGTTGAGAACAATCTCTTGTACCTAATTCCTGTCTAGAAAATAGCATTTAACATATTTCTCAAAACTGAACTAAAATATAGCTCCTTCAAATTATTTCAAATTATGTAAATAGACTAAAATAAAACTCCATTGATTGCTTCTGATGAGAAGAGCCTAATATACAAAGCATTTAAAAATTAACTTTTATGAAAATGTATTTGGTGACTGAAGACAGACATTTTACCTACCACAGACTAATTAAAGACATATGGCATTCCCAGGGACCAGAGCATTCACTCCTCACAGGTAAAACATAGAGGTACGATGCATAAAAGGCTATAGAGGTCAGAGGGTTCAAAGTCCTTGTGTTATAAGTGGGAAAATCAAGATAGGGAGTTAGAAATAGCTCATACAAAATCAAAGTCCAGTCCTTGTCTTGCTGAATCCAGGTGTCCTCCTACCCCAGGGGGGTGGTGACTGAACTCCCATGATTTGACCTTCATAGTTGAGCATATCACTACTTTGCTGTTAAATTTCTTTAGTGTTCATTTTCCCCTCTCCTAGTATTGTATAAAGGCTTTGAAGTCTGCGCAGTGACTAGGATAAAGTTAGGAACACAATTCTAATCAGTGATTGCCTATGGTGAGGATGAGGGTGACTGAATGCACAGGGACACCAAGGTAACTTTGGGGATGATGGAAATGCTCTCTATATCAATTGAGATGGTATTTAAATGGTACATGTATTTGTTAAAACTCATCTAACTGTATACTTAAAATGGGTGCCTTTTATTCTATGAAAACTATATGTTGATAAAATTCATATTAATAGGTATATAAAATAATTATCATATTGTTAAGTTTTTGTCTCCTAACACATCATTAGATTTCTGCTTGCCCCTGAGCATTCTACATATAATCTGATGCATCTTTTCAGTAGATAATATTTGTCTATGAATAAGCCATAATATAAATACATTCAGATTAAGAGGCATGGAGAGGTACACATGTACATATATATTTTATGCCAAGGGTTTTAAAAAGTTTTGATCCAGTTAGTTAAATAATGTCTTCATAGACTGGAAAAAAATCCATCTCCTTTCTAAAATGCCTGAGGGAAATACTCTGGGAGGATATGGTTAATTGGAAATATAGTAACCAAGATAATAGTTATCTTTCCTTAATTCTTGAGGAATCCACCATTGCAAAAGCATGCGGCGTAAAGTTTAAAGGACTCATCCCATTGCCTCTAAGATTGGATTTACTGCATCTCTGGGATTTCTTAATAATCACTTGAGGACTGAGATCTTCTGAATCAGAAAAGATTTTGAAAGTAAGAGATCTCCAATGCACAAAAAATCATGAGTAATTGGAAAAAACCAAAATGAATAGTAAGAAAATAAGCTGCTTTCTTAATTACAGGATAAAAAAAAACAATAAAGGCCTAGAGTTTTAACATGACAAAAGAGAAACAAATTTTAATTAACACTGTCTGGCACATAGCAGATATTCAATAAATATTAGTTGACTGATAAGTAGAAATAAAAAGAAGTTTCTGAGTGCTTTGAGAAGAGGATACAACTGTATAAAATCTTATTATTTCTAACCAAGGTACCTCAAGTATAGTATTATATTTCCAACTATAAAAGGTGAACAACAAAGAAAATCTGCATTAATAAATACTTTTTCTAAAAATGCTACTTTGGGCATCAGTGAAACCACTGTTACCTTTTAAAAACCAATTCAAATGACCTGATGTATTATGCCATTTGAATTATAAACATTTGAATTACAAACATTTGGAATTAAAATATGTCCCTATCTATACTGCATTAGTCCTTTGGGGACCAAAAATTCCCAGCCACTCTTTAGGCTTGACATTTCTGTCACTATTATTAGATTACACTTTAGTGAATCATATTCTATTTACTACCAAGGGAAAAGGCTTTTGCCTCTATCCTGCCAAAATTGTATGGCTAGCAGGGCCCAACTTTGACAACACCGGGCATCTTGGCTTTAAATCTGTATAGTAAAGAAAAAAAGACAGCAAAGCAAACAAAACATATTAACTCATTGAGTGCTCTCCCTTCACAGATGAAGAAAATGCTTTTGACAATGGCCCATCTTGGGCTATTACTTTTACTTGTCGCAATGGAGTCTGTTACTATTGAATTATTTGTCTATGCCAACAGATTCAATTATTTAGCAAACATTAATTTATGTGACAAATATTTGTTGATGCCTATTTTGTGCCAGGCACTGTCTGGAGTAGTCATCATGTCCTCATGCCTGCTAATCAAAGTTATCACCATGCTTCCATTTCCTGTACAGATTTTACTTCTTCACCTTATACTGTCCTTTAAAGTTGTTTTTAGGCCTCCAGTTGTCAGAAGGTGGAGCTACTTTAATTTGTTATTAAACAATTAACAAAAGACAACCACATTTCTAGGCACTGTGGCTATTCTGGGCTAGACAATGACGGTAGAGTGTGAACAAAACAACACGGTGCTGCCCTCTTGGGAATTTATAGACCTACTTATGAATACTTATGGTAAAGATTTTAAGAAAATAACAATATCAATGATGGATAACAAATTGGAGATGGAGAGAAATACAGGGAAGAATCAAGCAAAGCATCATCTAAGCTGAAATCTGCAGGATGGAAAGGAGTAAGTTATGTGAAGATCTGGAAGAGGATCACTGTGGCAGGGAGAGAAGCATGAACAAAGGCCTCAAGGCAAGAAGTACAGCATCTTCTGGCTTCCAGAAAGAAGTAGAACAAAATGGATGGAGGGGAAATATGGGTGAGGTGAGCTTGGAAAGGAAGGTAGAGCCATGCTAGCTAGTCATGTAAAGTATTTGGATTTCATCTGAAATATAAGAGAAGCCACAGAAGGATTTCACACAGGGATGGGGAGGTATGTAGCCTGAGTTATATATATATATATATATATATAATTTTTTTTCCTGAGTTATATTTTTAGAAGATTTTTGTAGCTGCCAAGTCAACATTCAGAGGTCACAAAGGAGGCCCTTACTTATATCCAGGTGGAGAATAGTTTGTTTGGACTTGGAGATTAACAGTGAGGATAGAGAAGGGAGCATATTAGAGGTATATTTAGAATGGAAAAATAACCTCACTGAAATAAATCTTAATTCATTGATTAAGGGGGTGGGGCATGGAAAAATCAAGGGTGACTCTAAAGGTCTAGTTTTAACAACTTTTAGTACTGATAGCTGATAATGGTGGAGATGTTTTGCAGGGAGCTGGTAACACTGAAATGGTTGAAATGCCTTCTGGTAAGTTAGGATTGACAAGGTCTGATCATCCCCTTTATAATATCAGGGTCATCTATATTCTCATCCCAACTTACATATTTAGGCTCATCTCCTTGCCCTCTTGCTTCATAGTGTATGCTGTATCAATACCTAATTCTCTCTACCATCAGGCTCTTCCTTATCTCAACAGTTCTGCACATGCTATTCCTTCTACCTAAAATGCCCTCCCTTCATTACCTGGCCAACTCCTTCTCATTTTTAAAACTTAGGTTATGTGTCATCTCCCTAAGGAAGGCTTCCTTGACCCTCAGGCTGAGATAAGTGCCACTCCATTGAGTTTCCAAACTTCCACATTATGTGTTAGCTCTGGAATCCAATGGACCTGGGTTTGAATTAAAACTCTTTGATATTTTAGCTGTCAGGTCTTGGAAAAGTTACTTGACCTCTCTACACCTCAGTTCCTCATCTGTAAAATTAGCATAATATTATCTACCTCATGGGATGTTGCAAGGAATAAATGATATAATCTAGCTAGAGTGCTGGCACAAGGTCAGGGCTCTATAAATGTTAGTTCTTCTTACTCCTATCCAGATGTCTATCTCCTCTGCTGCTCTAGGCATCCTTGAGAGCAGGGATTGTGCCTTGTGTTTGTATCTGTGAGTTGAAACAGTTCTGGGCACACAGGAGATATTTAACACATACATAATAAATGAAATTTAGATTTCTCAAGATGGCATATAATACTTGATCCATAAACCCCTTCCCCTCTTGTCACCTCAGTCACCTCTCCACTCCTCTGTGCCAACCTCCTCCCAACTTACTTCATTGTGACTTCTTGCCCTCTGGAAGATTTTGACTTGTGGTGCCCTCTTTTTTGGAATCCAACATAAAAATCTCTTCCCTGTTTTTGTTGGTTCTACTAACTGGAAGGCCATCCCTAGCCTCACAACTCCTACTATTATTTATCAATAAGAATCAATAAAAATATAATCTACTCTCTGTACCTGGCCAATCCCCCCCCCCCACTGTATCCATCAAGGATTTTACCTGTGTACTTACTTTAATTATAATGTTTCCTATTGTATGTTCAGTACTTGTTATGTGTGTTTTTTCTCTTTTATTCTGTGAGCTCCTCAGGTACAGTGTCTGATATTTTATCTCTGTAGCTCATTCTTCAAATTGTATCATATATAGCAATTGGTTTGTTGTAGTTTATTACATAAATGTTTGTGGAACTGAAGTGCCTATGTCAAGGCCAAGTACGGTGGAAAGAAATACTTATATGATTCTGGCAATCAGAACCAGAATGGGGCCCATGAAAATGTTGGGGAACATGCTCACTTCTTGGACCCCCTTTGAAAAGGGAGTATTTTGGAGACTTTGGCATGACTGTAACTCAAGAGCAAGGATTCATCTTCTAACCCATCTCCCCGACTTCCTCAAACCTACTTTTTCCTTCTTGCAGTGTTTAAAAAACTTCCCTCTTTTCTGTTATTGTTCACCATTCTTTTGGCTTCCCTTATGATGCAGTCTAGTTCCATATAGCCTGCTTTTATTCTAGGATTTACATTTAGGGATGAAACACCTCGGATTTCTTTATTGCTTCTGTTTGCAGAAGTAGTTCCTACTCAGAACATACTTTCTGCTAGGCAAGTTGTCTGTATGTCTTTCACTACATCTGACCCAGAGATAAGAATTCATTGCTCACTACTCTCAACTAACAAGACATTTTGTACATTCCTAGGCTCCTATCATATTATTATCTGTTAATAGAGTTGTGGGCACTGCAAGAGCAGGGACTATTTCCAATTCATCATCATATCTTTAATGTTCATCTAAATGCCTGGAATACTGTAAACACATAATAAATGATGGATAGATAGGTGGGTGGACAGAGCAAAAGATAATGCCCTTTGGACTAAGCCGCCTCCTTTCCCCCATGTCTATTAAGCTTTCTGAAGTCAGCATCACTTTTTTTTTTTTTTTTAATCTAATCAGTTAAGATGCTACAGGCTGCAAGTGACAAAAATATCCTTGACTCATATTGGAAATTTTCAGCTCTGCCATTTTCACCTGATCAACAAAGACTGGTTCCTTTTTGGTCTAAAAATGACTGCAACTCTTGTTCTAACCATGATATGTAGGCACAACAACCTTTAAAAATGAAAGGCCATCTCACCTTAGGATGGAAGAGACCTTTCCCAGGGGCTTCCCAGAGATTCCTCAACCCCAAGCTTCATTGATTAAAACTAGCCAAATGGCAGGGAACCTAATCACACCTATAGGGATTTACTCTTGAACTAGTGTAGAAGTCACCATCCTCACAGTCATGTGGGTAACAGGTGGATGCTTAAACAAGATAGGAGTTCTGGTAGCAAGGGAGATGAAGAGAGGATACTGGGTAGGTATCTGTTCCTCAGGTCTAAGTTCCCAATCGATTCTATTATTCAGTGTGCATACCCAAAAAAAGGTTAGGTTGGAGTTCTACTTCTCCTTCTTGAGCCTGTAGAGGGTCTATAAAAGGATGAGGACATTTCTCCTGCTTGTTATCAGCCTTCACTTCATTCTCTCTGTCTCTCAGTTCTCATTCTCCACAGCTCATTTGCATTTATCTTCCCACCTGTGGGCTCAACCTTAAAAGGTCTTCCCAGACATACTTCTGAGCTAGAAAGGCACCTGTATAATATCAAGTATTCTTACTGTTAATATGATCTGGGGGTGCAATGCTCCACAATAAACATGAAACTCTTAAGATGTGACAAAGTCATCCTTGCTACATTTCTGACCCAGAATATGTCTTTGGTACCCAAATTGTAGTCACACCTCCATATCCACTGCCATTTTACAATCAGATCCTACTATATTTTTTGCCAAGGTTATCTTTGAACCAAATCATTTGTTTCCAAGTAGTAATATATCCCCATGATCTGTTTGTTTCTATCACTCTCCAACTGTCAAAGGATGTGAGACATCACTTGAAATTGTGCTCCAGTGGCTCCTTTAAGCACTTCTCTTGCCTGCCATCTGTTCAGCTACAGCAATGTGTCCAGGAATTGCCTTGATGTCTTTGTCTGGTTCATTTTCAGTGCATGACCTACCCAACAGAGTTTATTTACATGGCTTCTGTTCCTGAGGATTGGATTTGCTCCAAGAACCCTGCGTTGGTTAGTGACTAGGAGCTGTCACTTGATGTTTGTTGGAGCATGTGTCATTGATTCAGAAGATGAACTTGATGACAAGAGAAGGCCCAGATCTCACACCTCAAAAGATAAGCTGACACTATGCCATGAATTTAAAATATTTCTTTGTCTAAAATTTGGTGGCAGTTTATATCTCTGTCAAAAATCCACAGTCCCCTAACTTAGCCTGCTAAGTCCTATTTTGTATTTCCATCTGTAAACATTTTAGCTTGTGTTTAATCTGAGATCTGGTCATGGACAAAGTAGAGATTCTACCAGGAAAAGTGGGAGCAACTCTTTATTGGTCTGTCTCCATGTGGCAGAGATACCTCAAGCAACATTAATAACCCTTTAATCATAAATGAAAGTGTGTGTTTATGCTGTTAACCTCAAAGAAAGGGCTTTATACAACATAGCCTTTAGCTGCATGTGTGAATGTCTCAAAGAGACCTATGGGAATTGCGAATGAAGATTTGAGGACAGCCTCTGACCACTTTGACTTTAACTTCTCATTAACAAAACCATCACTTAAATGTTTAATGTCCAATACAATAGACAAATCCACGCTTCAGTAGACTCCATCTAAATACTTCATTAACCTCTTCCCCAATGATACCTCCTGGGAATCCAAGGCACCGCTGAGCTATCTTCTCTAAAGGCACTTTCCTTACTTACAGAAATAACAGTGACCAGTTTATGAACTCCAGAGAAAGGGTATTTGAATCAGAGAAACAAAAAGTGGTAAAATACAACATGATTATCATTAAAACAAATTTAACTGGAACCCACGGCTATCTCAGACTGAATGTGTTGACCAATAACTAACACTTGGAATGGTCAACATTTGTAAAAATATCACATGACCTGAATATCAGTGAGTAAAGACTACTTTGCCTTATTCTCTACATCAACTGGATATTTGACTCCCCCCACCCCAATAGTCTATTCCATGGACTATTACTTCTTTTTGGTCTTACTTGGCTTTAAAATTCTCAGATTTTGAACTTTAAAATAGACAAAGGTTAGTGAGAAAATGGCTTTGGAGTTTTTCTCAAAAACTTAGGTTTTGAATGTCAAAAGCAAAGGCCTTGAAGAACTCAGGTTATAATAAATATATATGGAAGAATAAGCATTTGGTCATAGTCAGGTTTTCCAGTCCCTCTCTGATCAGCACCAAATCCAGATAAGAAACAGCTTTCCAGGCTAGGAGAGAGAAGAAATGGCGATGGAACAAAGTGAAGAAAGATTTTACACATCGGTGTGTCCCTTGACTGCAGGTTGGAAGCGGGGATGGAGGGATAGATATCACTCTTCATATAGACATGGAGTAATTTGAGAGCATGGGATTTATGCGTTTTTCTCCTAGCTAGGCCTCCATGAGGGTGCCCACCTTACCTGGGTCACTGGTGGAGTTGAGTAGAAATAGGTCCGAGGTGCCCACATAGATGAACTTAAGGCAACTTTTCCCATATGCTTTCATGGTAAGACAGCCCACAGACCCAAGAAACCTTGCCATACAAACAAGGAGGACATAGTGGTCATCTACTTGGACCAAAGATGAGAAACTACCCAGGATATAGATCTGTCATAGACTGTAGACAGAGGACAATGAAATACCAGATGTCCCTACCCTCAAACAACACTACAATTCCTGGCACCTGGAGAGTCCCCAAGAAAAAAGTAAGAGAACACCCTGAACTGACTGAAGATAATTTGGATCAACTAATAAAACCTTGAATTGATTGAGGTTAGTGTAACTAGTCAAGATTTTGTTTTTGCCTCTAGGCATAATGGTGATTTGAGTTATAAAAAATCAAGTTACATGGCTTATACATCCAAGGTTGCTTCTGTTGATAGATTATGTGTGTGTGTGTGTGTATGTGTATACACATGTATAATTTATGGAAAAAGGAAATAAATACATAAAAACCTCAGATAGAATTATATCTTATTTTTATTTATTCTTTATATACTTATACATTTTTAATCATTTTCCAAGAGGCATGTAGACTTTAATATTAGAAATAAAACTATTAGCTACTAAAGGAAGAAGAATTCCTTCCCTTCTTTCTTGTCAGCACAACTTTGAGTTTGTTCAAGTAGCCACCCTCAGTACACTCTGGGTGAAAGAAGACTCATGCCTAGCTCAGGAATGAAGTATGACAACTTAATCCAATGAAACATCAGAGGAAATATGCTAAGGGATGGGTAGGTTTTGTAGAAAATGTTTCTTAGTTCTTAAAACGAGATTCAAGATAAAGATCATCCTTTCAGCTTCTTGATGTCTGTGTGTGAGAAATAGCTGCCTGGAAATGTGTCAATTCCTGTCCAACCATGAGGAGAGGAGTTAACATCATGGGAAGAGACTGGAGACAGCAAAGCAAAAGGATGAGAGGAAATTGGCCTGAATTTAAGTTGCTCAGATAACCAACTGTGAGGCCTCCAGCTGTCTTGTTATTTGAGATAGTAAATCTACTTACTGTTCAAGGCATTATGAATTGTTCTTGTTTGTTTTTTACTTGTAGCATTGCTACATGGTATACATACTAAGCATGTGATACAATCAATGATGACTGATTTACCTGTTTGTTTCCCACCTTCCACGAGTCCTTCCTTCATCCTGCTCTGCATCATGAACTTCTTGAAAGGATAGAACATGTATTATTTATTTATTCTTGTATAGCTAACCCAAGGCTGTGAAAATGTAGACACTCACTGGACTTATGCTGAACAAAAGTTAGTCAACCATAAAAAGGAGTGAAGTTTTGACATATGCTACATACAACATATATGAAGTTTGAAAACATTATATTAAGCAAAATAAGCCAGATACCAAAGAGACATAAGGGATAAATTATTACAGAACTATGATAAACACATACCTACCCAACTCAGATATAAGATGTTATCAAGATAGTTGGAGACCCCTCTACAATCACATCTCTAATCTCTTTATTTCACCAGCTAGAAGAGTTTTTCAACACCTCTTTGTAAGAAATCAATGCTTTAGAAACATAAATATTATGAAATTAGACTACATTTGCTTATTAATTCATGTCTGCTTTCATTCAACTACTACATCAAGAATCTAGTATATGCAAGCATCATGAGAACAGCTTACCTAACCCCTACTCCCCATTCTATATTGTAGATTACAATTTTCCTACTTTGTATTTAGTTAAGTGGCAAATAGCTGATTCTCATCTTTATGATAACAACCCTTCATCTTGCTCAACACCGCTAATAAATGATTTTTCTCCTTCTAATCTCTTAATTACAAACTTTAGTCTTTATAATTTTTCAACCAAAGATCATTCTTCAACTTTCGAATTAATTATCTCTCTTTTCCGAATGGTGAGGGTCAAGATGGCGGAGAAGTAGGGAACTCCGTACATTGCACTCGCCCCCTTATATCGCATGGAGAAGAACTGAAGTCATAGGAATGCTTACTGAATCCAGGAGTTTGGGAGGAAAAGGAGACAGAGTCCACTGAGAAAACCTTCTAACGGCTCCTTCAAGAAACAAGCCAAAGTACACATGGTGGAGAGTCCCAAAAACCACTACGAGTAGGAAAATAAAATGACCAAGGTATCAACAAGAGAGACCAAGACATACTAGTCAAAGAACACTTTCTGAAAGGATAGGCCCTGGACAGTCAAAGAGCCTTCTTGGGTACAGCAGTGCTCACAGGTTCAGAGAGCATAAAAAGTTTTTAAAACTAAGAAGAGATAGAAAGCTAACCAAAATGACGAAATGAAAGAGCTCTCCTCCAAAGACATTCCAGAAAGAATTGACAGCTAAAGAACTGCTCAAAACAGATATAAGCAGCATAACTGAACAAGATTTTAGAACAATAATCATAAAATTAATAGCTGGGCTTGAAAAAAGCATGGAGGACATTAAAGAAACTATGGCTACAAACAACATGGAGCTTAAAAAGAGGTATGATAAATTTAAAAATGTGATAAATGAGATACATAATAAACTGGAGGCATCCAATGCACGGATTGAAGAGGCAGAAATGGGAGTAAGTGATTTAGAAGACACAATTATAGAAAAAGAAGAAACTGAGAAAAGAAGAGACAAACTTATCCAGGAACAAGAAAGAAGAGTTCGAGAGTTCAGTGATACAATCAAATGGAATAATATCTGTATCACAGGAATCCCAGAGGAGAAAGAGAGAGGGAAAGGTGCTGAAGGAGTCCTGGAACAAATTATAGCAGAGAACTTCCCCAACCTAGGGAGGGAAGGAGATATTGAAATTCAAGAGGCACAGAGAACTCCCCTCAGACATAATTTGAATTGATCTTCTGCATGACATATCATAGTAAAAATGGCAAAATATAAGGACAAAGAGAGAAATGTGAAAGTAGCTAGGGAGAAAAGGGTCCTAACATACAAAGGGAAACCTATCAGAGTGGTGATAGACCTATCTACTGAAATTTGGCAGCCAGAAAGGAATGGCCGGAGATCTTCAATGTGATGAACAGAAAAAATATGCAGCCAAGAATCCTCTACCCAGCAAGCCTGTCATGCAGAATAGAAGGAGAGATAAAAGTTTTCCAAATAAACAAAAATTGAAAGAATGTGTCACCACTAAGCCAGCCCTACAAGAAATCCTGAGGGGGACTCTATGAGAGAAGTGTTGCAAGGAACGCAAGATACCAGAGACACCACCACAAGCATGAATCCCACAAAGGACACAATGACTCTAAACCCACATATTTCAATAATAACACTGAATGTAAATGGGCTGAGCGCTCCAATCAAAGACATGGGATAGCAGAATGGATTAAAAAACAAAAGCCAACTATTTGCTGTCTACAAGAAACACATTTTAGACTGGAAGATACCTTCAGATTAAAAATAAGAGGATGGAGAAATATATATCATGCAAATGGAAGTCAAAAGAAAGCTGGAGTAGCTATACTTATATGAGACAAACTGGACTTTAAATTAAAGACAATAACAAGGGATGAAGAAGGGCATTATATAATAATTACAAGGTCTATCCATCAGGAAGAACTAACAATTATAAATGTCTATGCACCAAATATGGGAGCACCTAAATATTTAAAACAATCACAAACAGAAACAATCTTATAGATAAGAATGTGCTAATAGTAGGGGACTTTAATACTCCGCTTACAGTAATGGATAGGTCAACCAGACAGAAAACCACTAAAGAAACAATGGACTTGAATGACACATTGGACCAGATGGATCTGACAGATATATTTAGAACACTACATCCTGAGGCCATGGAATTCACTTTCTTCTCAACTGTGCATGGCACATTCTCCAAGAATGATCACACACTGGGACATAAAGCATCCCTCAATAAATATAAAAGAATTGAGATCATATGATGCACACTTTCAGATTATAATGCTTTGAAGTTTGAAATCAATCACAGGAAGAAGTCTGGAAAACCTCCAAAAACATGGGGGTTAAAGAACATTCTACTAAAGAATGAATGGATCAAGCAGGCAATTAGAGAAGAAATTAAAAAATATATGGAAACAAAGGAAAATGAAAATACAACAATCCAAACTCTAGGGATGCGGCAAAGCCAGTCCTAAGAGGAAAGTACATTGTACTCCAGGCCTATTTCAAGAAATTAGAAAAAGAGCAAGTGCAAAAGGTAACAGCTTACCTAAAGGAACTAGAGGCAGAGCAACAAAAGCACCCCAAAACCAGTAGAAGAAGAGAAATAGTAATTTGTTTATTTGAAAAAATAAACAAAATTGACAAACCTCTAGCCAGGCTTCTCAAAAAGAAAAGAGAGAACACCCAAATAGATAGAATCATGAATGAAAGTGGACTTATTACAACCAATCCATGAGAAATACAAGCAATTATCAGGGAATACGTTGAAAAATTATATGCCAGCAAATTGGACAACTTAGAAGAAATGGACAAATTCCTAAACACACACTCACTACCAAAAGTCACACAGGAAGAGATAGAAAATCTAAACAGACCCATAACGAGTGAAGAAATCGAATCAATTATCAAAAATCTCCCAACAAATAAGAGCCCTGGACCTGATGGCTTCTCTGGGGAATTCTACCAGACGTTTAAAACAGAATTAATACCAATTCTCCTCAAGCTATTCCAAAAAATAGAAATTGAAGGAAAACTCCTGGACTCATTTTATGAAGCCAGCATCACTCTGATTCCCAAGCCAGACAGAGATCCACAAAAAAAGAGAACTACAGGCCAATATCCTTGATGAATACGGATTCAAAAATCCTCAACAAGATCCTTGCAAATCGAATCCAGCAGCACATGAAAAGAATCATCCACCAAGATCAAGTGGGATTCATTCCTGGGTTACAGGGCTGGTTCAACATTCACAAATCAATCAGTGTGATCCATCACATCAATAAAAGAAAAGATAAAAACCATATGATCCTGTCAATAGATGCAGAAAAAGCATTTGACAAAATACAGCATCCCTTCTTAATAAAGACTCTCGAGAAAGTCGGGATAGAGGGAACCTACTTAAACATCATCAAAGCCATCTATGAGAAGCCTTCAGCTAACATCATCCTCAACGGGGAAAAACTGAGAGCTTTCCCCCTGAGATCAGGAACACGACAGGGA